>NW_024067936.1:0-45000 GCF_009389715.1 Phoenix dactylifera
GAAGAGTGAGATTAGACTGGTCATGCATGAAGATGTGAAATGCCACAGTGAGAAACTACCAATTCAAGTGAAGGATTCAAAGAGATACAATGATGGTTGCTTGGTATGTAGCTACTCCCTGAAATGTATCGGATGTAACTTCTGCACCGTGTGTTCTACATATTGAATTCTTTTGCTTGTTTCAGCTCTGTGTTCAAAAACTCCGAGTGGTAGGGCTGCAGGTTGAGTCACTCACTGTGGAATGCAAGTGCCTGGTGATTATCCTGATATTTATGGGACAGAGCAGTTCTTCCCATCTTAACGAAAAGGTGACAATTATTTGTTGAAGGTTAATCTAAATTTTGATGGTACGATGTGTTATCTCATGTCTTGATTGTCTAATTTGTTCATTTTGGGGCAAAAAGGTCAAGTTCAATATGTATAAATTTTTTTTGCATGACTAGCCAATGTGGCATTACAATGGTGGTTGTGGTTTGTCTTTCTTAGCCTTCTCATATGAGCTTCCAAAGAATTGATGCTAGGATCATGGAGGCAAATTGCTACAATATCTGTCAAAGGTGCATGATCTTTCTGCTTTCTAAATTTTGCTTAGTTCAAGCTTCCTGCACCTAATGTCTCTCTAGAAGGTTTTCACAAGGCAGATGCTATTAGTGGAACCAACTCTTGGAATACAGCAAAATCTGGGAAATAGTAAACAAGAGTTGATCTCTTTTTGAGAGGGGGGGGGAGACCCACCTGGTCTTATTAACTATCCAGGTCCTATTTTAGGAAGATGGCACTGACCAAGAGTTGAACTGAGAACCTTTGGTCACAAAGAAGTGTTTCCAGTGGGGAAAGGACCAGTTCACAAAATTTGGGAGGCATGTAAACAAGATAGTTTTCATGTATCAAAAGAAAGGTCTATGTTAGAAGCTTTCATGGTTCCTTGGTGCTTTCTGCCTATAGAAGGGATTAAAAGGAAATCAGAATTGCCAAGCTGTCAACACAATGCTATCCAGATTATTGCTCTTAATTTGTCTTCAGCTACTAAATTTGCAAATTAATGAAAGGAGGGAATCTGGCATGCTCTTAGAAATGCGCTGTGTAGAAATCTTGCTTGTTTCTTTTTTTTGCCCTTTCAATAGCAAATATTGCAAATTGTCCATGGTGAGAATTCATTTTAGTTTTGTTGGGCAAATGGTGCATAATTTTAGTTTTGTTCTGGTTTACAAGGTATTTAAGTTGCCAATTTCTAAACATAAACACTGCACACCCCAAGATGATCAGGGCCCGAGCCTCAGGGGCAGTACGAGATCTCCAGCTTAGCGCCAGACCCTTGACATTCTCCTGATTCCGGTGCTGTTGGCTCTCTTGGATTGGGCTATCTCCCAATCCATGGAGCCTTACAGACTCTGCCAAGCGAATCAACCGGCTGGTTGGGTGGCAATCCATGGAGCAACCATGTCCAGGAGCATCATTTTGTTTGGAGCAAACATTTCAAAATCAAAGATGATATGGGTGAAGACGATGAGATCATCCTATTTAGTTGCATCATGATGTTCCTACATGCAGTGATCTTAAATCACTCTCACTCTTTTGAATCATCGTCCCAACCCAGTGATGGATCCGTGAGGAGGTCGGATATCAAAGATCATCTTCTGGCAGTGATCTTGGGCCAAAATTTGAGAACAAAAATGCCCCCCAGTCCAGCAAGAAAAAAAGTATATATCAATATACTGTTATATTATCAGTATATTATATTATATTATATCAATATTATATATTATATAATTATATTTATGATTTATATTATATTATAAATATATTATTAATCATATTATTATTCAATGACAATTTTAAATTATAGTTGAAATATATTATTGTACTTTATATTATATAATGAAATTATTTAATATACTACTTCTATTTGTCTTATTTTTTAATCAAAATAAATATTTATATTAAAGAGTTTATTTAAGTATAAATAAAAATATTAATTCTATAATAATAATTAATATATGTTTATAGATTAATAATATATAGAACTAATAAATATATTTTTATGGAATACATTAGGGGTAGTTTTAATATTATATGGGTCAGTGATCATAGATTCCTAAGGAATATTAATCAAGTTACTCATGGATATCCGAGAATATGTAATTACTAGAACATAGCATTCCAAACGTAATAATCTTAAATCATGAGAGATCATATTATCCGAGATAAAGTTAGCAGTAATCTAAGATTACCTATTCGGGTCACCAAACACCACCTTAGAGTATCTTTTTCTGAAAAGCCTGCCTTATTTTCATATATGTAAACAAACATATAATCTTTATCGAAAATATATTTTGCATTAAAAATGCATTTCAAGATTTTTTATTTTTTATTTTGGCAAAATGATTTAGATCCCAATAAAAATTTATACTAGGTTTAAGTATGAGATGGTCAATAGTTTAAATAAATGTGCTACTAGATATTTGAAATAAGTATATCCGATGTTCAATGGATATGTGAGTAAATACATATATCTTGTTCCTCATGGTCTAAGGACAAAATTAATTTTAGAAAATCCTAAATATATACCTCGCTCTATGAAAATGTTTTTATAAAATCAATGGTTTAGTGGGTTTTATGCAAAATTCAGTTACATGAACAATTATTTTTTAAATTAATCTAGACGATCGCTGTGATCTACCTTAGTTGATGCAAAAATGTTAATAATGAACAAAGAAATACACAAGTTAGTAGTTGAATGTTTATCTGCATACAAGTTCACGCATGCGTAGAGTTGTGCTTGGCGGTGATCAGGTATAAAAATACATTAAATTAAGAAATAGATAATTTCTCTAAAGATGAAAATAAAGTACTCTTTTTGGCCAAACCTACTTGAAACAAACAGAAGGAAAAATCCCTTGAGAGGGCCCTGGACCCCAGAAGGAAAAATCCCTTGAGAGGGCCCTGGTCCCCAGGTTGTATCTTTCGCATGAAAGGATGATTTATTTTATATTTTTTTTACGATGTGCACCATTAGATTGCACACATAGCCGCCATAAGATCTATACAGACAAATGAAAGAGAGCGTTCAAAGTGCTTTAAGATCTATGCGAGATATGATCCAATAATTGATGTCGTAAAAGAAGAACCAATTATTCTTTCCGTATAAAAGATACAACCAAACCCTAGACACCCGACCCTCCCTAAGCCACCTCGAGGTGGCGCCTCAAAGACAACGTGAGGAATGGAGCATTTATGGCTTGATTGGGGTTAATTCCAATCTGGTACTTTGCCCTTGAAGGTGGCGGAGGGAACAGGCCTGCTTGATGCTTCTCGGCATCTAAAGAATGCCAAAGGAAACTTGCATGAATCAAAGCTTTACGTACCTCATGGATTCGACCATGATTGCCATACCATTGATTACCATCTCTACAAATTATCTGCAAAGCTTTCCCAAAGATTAATAAGTAATCTTCATAAATGTCTGGACTCCAGAGGTATAAAAGCGTAATAGAACAAAGTTGGGTTTTTTGAATGCACAAAACGAAATGGCTTTTGAAGAAGGCAATGCCAGAATCTTGGCTTTCTTTTAAACCAATCGATTAAAGCTGACAACTCTAGTTTTAATTAGACTTTAGAGCCATGGTGACATACTTTAAAGCGTGCTGATCTTTTGGTCGTAACCATCAAGACTCAAAAGCACAAGCATAGAGGATGAGGGCAGATTAATTTTTACACTTAAATTACTTAAACTTGAGCTAGCAACATAATGCCTCTCTCTTGTATATGTTTCTATCTAGGTTGCGACCTAGCACCATAGACACAGCTATGAGGCATCCTTTCTTTTCTTATCAAGAAATTAGCTAGATATGAGGAAAGTGTGCAACCAATCTTATTGCTAATCTACCTACTTACTCTATGTAACATCAAAGCCTAAGTCCTACACCATTGAGGTCCCCATCACTTTTTATGCCTCCAAAACTTTGTGTATATGTGTGTGTGAGTGTGTGTGTGAGTGAGACGCTATGCACATCCCTTCCAAAAAAACCTAAGTTTCTTCTAGTAAATATCCTTCATATTTGCTACAAATGCATACAATTTTGAAAGAAAACAATCCACAAGAGTCTTCAGTTTCATAAGAGTCTTCAGTTCTTATACCAAATTTATCCAGAGATGGTTAATTACAAAGTTGCGATGTAATATGCCATTGGAGCTACAAAGTAGGCTAAAAAATTTATCTGAAACACTTTGAAATCATAGGGAATATATGATACTTCCATGTACTCCATCTTGTTTCTAGTATATTTATATGTCGTAAACAAAAGCTACATATATACACACAAACACATATATGTCCTACAATTATCATGTATTTTTGTGTACATACGTTTAATTTATTCTCTTTTGATAGAAAGCCAAAATTATTTGCCTAATAGATATCAGAGAAATGCCAAATAAAGCAAAAAAAATACATGTACCTTTTGCTCTTCACGGCAAGATCATCCACGTAGCACTCGACCACTCTGTGGAGTAGATCATAAAATTTAACATGCATAACTCGTTGGTATGTGGCTCCATATTTTTGAGCCCGATCGGCTTGATTTTGTAGCAATAAATCGCCTTCGAACAACTAATTCAAAACTTCAATAACTTTAGGTTTTGGTTAATTCACCTAATTCAAGATCTAATCTAGTCTGCTTCTTCACAAACACTTTCATCCTATGTTAGTATTGTTACGGCCTATGAGAGGGTGAGACAGTGGTTTTACTCAATTTAAGGACTCGTTTGGTTAACGGGAAGCATTTTCCCTCATGGAAATATGATTCCTAAGAAGAAGATTTCTAGGAAGAAAATGCCTGGGAATGTATTTTTGGCATATTTGGTTAAACATTGAAAGTGACAGATTTCCAGAGTGCTTATGTTTGGTTGACCATCCACTTTCTTGGAAAAGTTATGTGTAACTCCTATTATACCCTTAATAAAAATTAGGTCTTTAATACCTCTTTAATGCTGAAGGGCATTTTGGAAAAAAATAAAGATAGAGTGATTCCCACCTCATGGGAAAGTTACTTTCCAATGAAATGTGGGAATTATATTCTCATGGAAATACAACTTTTCCATCTTTCTTCTTTGAAAACTCAAGTACTTTCGTTGACCGCACTTTTTACTCTTTTTTTCTTGCGAACCAAACGAGCCCTAAGGTTTATATTCTTTGCTCCTTGATTACTAGAAAATTATTCTCAAGTAGATTTCTGCAAAATTCCCGCACGTTACGAGGGAATCACATTTATTAGCAACTAATCTAAACCTTTAATTAACCTGATCCAAAATTCAAAATCCAGTCCTCAAACCTATTTCAACCTATCCAGATTCGGAGCAAACCCAAAAGGGGGTGACATGGTGGTCCCTTATTCAAAAGGCGACTCAAATTGCATATGATTCAAGGTCCTTGTTCATGCAAACTTTAGCACCGGACAGGTGATAAAGCAGTGCAGAATACCAAGGCATCCCACATGAATAGGAAAGGAAAAAAGAAGAAAGGACAACAATCTCCCTTGAAAGGAGAGAAAGGGCTAAAGAAAATAGGACATGGTTTCTAAAGACAAAGCAAAGATCAAAGCAGTCAACAAGGATTCTAAAAATTCACCAGGTGCGTTAACCAATGCAGAAGAGGTTATTAAACAATAAGGGATTTCATTCATCAAAAGGAGCAATGTCACTATATGAGCACTAGCTGCTATATATTTTATAAGATCATGTACTGTTACTAGGCATCAATGGAGCACCCCTTCTCAGTGACCTGATTTTTATAGAAGATGATAGAAAGCTTGGCAGATGATTGAGAGGTGGAGGCCATGAATGCATTTTGTTTACAGTGGCAGTATTTCTTATTGGAAGTTGGGAGCTTGGAACGGCGCCCTACTAATTTAGACCGTTTGAGATAGGAACAACCGCAGGCGCATTGATAACTGCAAAGTATTGGAGAAACAAGATAGGTTTTTGGACAATGGCATGAGTATAAATAACAATTTTAATGAACTTATGATCTTAATTAACAAGTTAGTCCAATAGTTGACAAATTATGATAAAAGGTCACAAGGAATGCATAAAGAAAGAAGATGATTGACATAAAGAGATGAAAGGGTAAAAGAATGACTTTGCTTTTTCTTATTATTTTTTAAGAAGTAGGGGTGCATCCTAACTTGCATATTCATGTAGATTAGCAGCCATGTATTCTTCTATTGTACTAGAAGCTATCAGCTTTGAACTGAGGCTTGCCAGTTAATTAAGGGCATGTTGGAAACTCTCTATTGGATCCTATATGCTACCAGGATTGATGTTTTAGATTTTATAAATTCATATCTATTGAGATAATGGAGTTGAGATGTTCAGATATATATATCCTATCAGGATTGCTTGGCACTAGACTTGCTTATCAGGCAGGCTAGATTGGGTTTGGGATGGGCTCAGCCTTAGGTATAATCAAAATTACCTAGGTCTGAGTTATGCCTGGACCGACCTTTCGGCTTACTTCCTAGGCCTGAGCTTGGTAGCTTCAAGCTTCAGACCAAGCTTTAGACTTTTTCGTATGAAAGTCCACCACCTCAATCAACCACCCAAATCATTTGTTTTCCCTTAATATCAAGTCCACTCTTGATCCCCACTTTCAGTTTGCGGCAACGGTGATGAAATCCGACCTCAGCCCGATGCAACCTCAGCCATGTAAGATTGAGAGAGAGGAGTCGAGGTTGCTTTCCCACTTAAGGATGCAAATGAGCCAAGCAGCTCGCGAGCTACTCGAGCTCGACTCATTTTCAAGCCCGAGTCGACTCGACTGTTACTGAGCTTGACTTGAGCTTGAGTTGCTCCAATAGTTTTCCAAGTCGAGCTTGAGTAGCAAAATAGTCAGCCCGAAAGCTTGCGAGCCTAGTCAAGTATTTTTATTTTATTAATATTATATTTTATTTATAATATATTATCAATTTAATAGCTTAAAAATATAATATGATGTCATATTTTGTTTTAATCATATTTTTAAATATGACCAAAGCTTGAACTCGACTCATTTTTTTTTCTTGATTGAGTCGATTTTCGGATCCGAGTATTTTGAATCGAGTCAAATTCGAGCTTCTAGCTATTCTGGCTCGGCTTGGCTCAATTGCATCCTTACTCCTGACTGGCCGTTGAACCCATCCAACCCTTTCAAGGTAAAAATCCCCAGGCTCTTCGATCTAATCTCAGCCTAATGGCGAAAGGATTGATGAAGGCAAAGAAGCTGGAGGCCACAGTGTCCCCATTGTTGAGGAATACCGAGTTCCATCCACAAGGAAGCCCTTCTTCCTTATCACTGATGCCAAGCCCTTCTTTCTCGTCGCCGGCAATGAGCCCTTCTCCTATCGCCGGCGTTGAGCACTTCTCCCCTTCTCCCCAAGGGAATTCCATATCAAAATCCTAAAGCCCAGCTCGGATTCTCACTGGCCAATGCCAAGCCCTAGGGGCCCTGCAACGGCGTCCATGTTGGCAACGGTGTCGGCGTTGGAAAAGAGAAGATTGAATCGTAGAGAGTTCTACAAGCATGAATTGGATCTAGAGCTCAGCTTCAGGATCACTTTCTAGTTCAGGATGGTGGCAGTGGGTGGTTGCCAGTTGTTTGTCTCTGATCCGGGACATAGGGATGATGATGAGGGATGGAATGGCCTTCTAGGCCAAACATTTATTCAAAGAAGCTAATGGGGCGGCCAACTGGGTGGCTGCCTATGCGGCTCACCACTCAGGGTACACCCTCTGGTCAGGAGAGGGAGAGCTGCCACAGGCACTCCGTGAGTTAGTGTTTTTTAATTTTATTGGGTGTATTCGTACACGTATTGTATGAAGAATCCGTTTCAGCAAAAAAAAAAAAAAAGAATACAAGGCGAGAGGAGAAGACAGACTGGCCTAGGCCATGGGCTATGGGTAGACTCAAATTTAAAGTCTACCTCGACCTAGTTATCCGAGCTTAAAGATCTGGTTTAGATCTGTTGCCACTGGATCCGGACTGAGGTCAAAGCGTAGCTCAAACAACATTGTGGTCGGCTGGAGACGAGAGCTGGACAAGTTGGTTAAGGTGTCGGGCGCTGGTCTTCTCTAGGGATAGCCTACAAGAAGTCTGCTTAATTTTTTCAAATTTTGTGTTCGCTTTCATGCACTCTAGTTTCTAACTGGCACCTATTCATGAAACCTATTCGTGAATTCCAAATTTTTCCAGCTGTCTAACTGGCACCTTTTGTGTTCGCTTCCATGCACTCCAGTTTCTTACTCTAATGCAACAAATGGAAGCTTCATATATAGGAACCCCAAGGAAAGAAGGCCGTCTCCACCCTATGTTTTTTTTCAAATTATTAAGTGTTAGCATAATTTTAGAAATCACATAACAATCTGCATAATCTATAATATTTTTTTTATTAGCGTGATTCTATATCAACCTATATTATTTTTTTTATGAGCGTGATCTTATTAGAGTGATTTTAAGGATCACATAACAACTTGTATCAGTCGGTAATATGTTCCATTATTAATGTGATTCTATATTAGGCTATATTGTTTTTCTTGTATGAAATCTATGTACAAGTATATATGATTTCGGAGATGTACCGAATATGATGAAACAGAGAAATAAAATTATTTTTTTCTCTTTTTTATCTTATTTTCTTCTTCTTCCGCAAATATTTCAACATCAAGAAAGCTTCTTCCCAAGCCGTTGCCGGCGGACGGCCAACTCCATTGAATTTGAGGCAATGCTCCATGCTGAAGGCCTCAGTCTGCCATCCGATTTTCAAATGACCTAGATATATACCCTCTAAATTTCTCCAAATTATTACCATCACCAAGTAAAAAGTTGACACCTCTATATCAAGCATTTGTCCGTAAAACTTCAGTCCAAGCAGAGGAAGAGAGAGCCCAAAAATTTGAATTCAAGTTCTAATAATTTTTGGATATGTTTATAGTGCACATTTCCTGTTCTTGAAATTTTTGCAAAGTGGTTCCATCGGTTGTTCACCCACTATGTGAGGTTGTTACTTTTCATAATGAAATTTTTAAAGAGAGCAACCGGTGGAATAACCACCTCAAATTTCACTAAAATGAAATGGTAGCACAAAAAAGAAGGAGACGGAGAAAGATGTTTTTTTTTTTTTTTGGTTCTACGTACAAAGAACATGAATACACAGGAAAATGGGCTTTTGATATGAATACAAGAAAATTTTAGTTTTCATACAAAATACCTTATCTTTAGCTCTATTTAATGAACCTTTCTGCACCTACATAGAAATTAGAACTATTGTTCATTCTGAGTCTAAGTAGAAATATTGATGTTTCACTCAAAAAATGGACGATATTGATGTAAAATACATAAATAAACAAATAAATATTAAGGGAGCTAGAGACTAATACAAAGCAAGATGTAAACCATAAATTAAAAGAGTCAACTTTTTTTTTTTTAGTACAACGGCGGCTTACACATGACGGATGTGGGTGCAGCCAACAAAATCAGAAAAAGAGGAGATGGTGCAAAGAATTAGGCACAGAAACGTAGTTTTTCTAGATAAAACTTTTGAAGTAGTGAGCTGCGAAGGAGGCAACCTAGTCAGCAATACCGTTCGCCTCTCTATAGATATGTATAGCCAGATAGGAGCTACACTTGCCCAAAAATCTGCGGATGTCATGGAGCAGCGGCTTTCTATCATCAGTGCATATCCGACTCCGGACCCACTCGATCACCGTCGCTGAGTCTTTTTGAAGAAAAGAGTCAACTTTTGGTGGGACTTTCCTAGCAATGCTGAGATGTTCTTCATCGTAACGATGAGAGATGCACCTATTTGGTTGGTTGAGTGTTCTAAACTTAGCTATATATGAGGAGATTCACATATAGTTTGATCATATGCAAGTTTGCTTTTAAAGTTTTACGTTCGAATCATGTACTAAAAAAAAAAGAGTTTTATGTTTGAATCAAAAAAAAGGTTTTATGTTCATAAAGGCAAGTTCTTGAAGCTGTTTGTAGCTATTCATCTGCTAATCAAGTCTCAAACAACCACAGTGCATGAGCACTCTCCGTTTTCTTGTTTGCTATGATAGTGTTTCAAGCTTCACAAGCCTTCTCGGCTATTTCACCCGGTTTCTGGGTATAGTAGGAGCCATGTCTCTCAAGAAGAACCGGCGGGTCGGCCCATACATTTTGCGGATAAATCAAAAATAAATACATCTATGGAAATCAGAAATTAAAAAAAAAATCTGTCCACAGCCTACTCTTTACGCTCATATCATAGTAATGTTGTAATTGCAAGAAAAAAAAAAGAAGAAGAAGAGAACGAATCCTCGGGTCAACTGTAGATTGCTCAGGATGATTGCAGAAAACACATCTGTTTACTCTATTTTTGTGATTATCATTGCCACAATCAGATGTTTCTTAAAATTTTGGAACATTCCATAGACATATTTACAGCCAACTGCTATAAGATGGTTTGATCAAATTTTCAAAAGATAGATCTATTCTAGGGTCCCTATGAACAAGACCCACCAATAGTTTCATCATTTATTGAAAAGACCACTGATAAAGGTCACTACCGGAATGAGAAATGAGCCACCAAATGATGATGACAAATGGGAAAGTGAAGGTTGAAGCTATCTATATAAATTATATAACAAAAGATGATATGCATATGAAAAAAGTTCAAACGGTAAACCCATGTGAAATTGTTGAGTTTTAAGCTGGTGTGGTCCCTTCTAAACATCCTAATTAATCTTATATACTAGCAAGTGGACCCACCTAAATTCAGCTACTTTGGTGGTCAAGTTGCTGCCAAGATTTTTATCCAAATCAGTACTCTCTGACTCTCCAAAAGATCGAAGAATTTCAAAAAGTTGTATAATATTATAAATTGTGCCCCATATGATTGGGTCGGTAGCATGTTCCATGGCTTGGTCCATAATTTCTTGAGCAAAGATATTTAAGTTTAGCTGGGGTGGTTAGGGTGTGGTGATGCGGAATGGTATTTGAGTGATCATCGAAGGATTGAAGGATCTAATTTGGGATTCTATTAATTAATTTGTCTTGTTAGACTTTGTGGCCTCCACTGAGTTGGGTACACTGAGGGGGGCTAGATGAATGGTGTAAATAGGAAATTTTCTTAGAGCTTTTAGGGATAGATGATAGATGATAGATGATAGACTTCGAGATGGTCCCAATTTTGTTAAGCTACAATCAATCCATATATATATATATATATATTCAAATAAGCAGTTTTATGCAATCTAAGTAATATGACAAGAATGACATTAGAGAATATCATAAAACATTTTCAGCTGATATTATATTCGTTATTAAAGAATATCTGGGAAGATTTTGATCTTCCCTTATAATGAATATGGTATCAACTGAAAATCTTTCCTGATGCTCTCTAATGATGGACTAACATATGCTTCTAGCTTTATGGTCAAGTGGGCACAGAGGATATGATTAAAGGATATCCTGCATTTTGATATCGACCCTCCAAGGATTTCAACTCTTTATCTCCACATAATATTGTACAATATCGGATTATAAATTCTTAAAATCAATAAAAAATATTAAAAAAAATGACAGTGAAAGAAGTAATTAATGTCATGAAAAATAGAAAAATATCTATTTCATGCCATTCGCTTTGCAGCAAAGAGTTATTCATTGTCAATATCTTAAAAACACAATAGTAAATATTTATGCCATCAATCTTTCAAATCTTCAATTTTAGGCTCGTCGATTAATTAGATTTTGATGGCATCTCTAACCTTTTTTTTCCCTTTTTATTTGTTTATTAATTGATCTTTTAATAAAATTGTTCAAGTGATTTCTTTTACCTGTAAATTAAAATGTAAAACTAAAATAATGTTGCCGAATATTAAAATCTGAATAGGTGAAGTACTATTTTTTTATATGTAAATATAAGGAAGATTTTAAAAGCTACATTACCTTGAAATATTGTAATTTAACCTCCATGGGCCTCGAGAAGAGTAACCATAAAGCTGATTCCTAGGCCGGCATAAAACCAAGGCTAGTCTATTTTCCTTTATAAAACATCTTCTGGGAAGAGTGATCAGAAAAAGATTTAGGGCCAAAGAACCTAATGTCCTATGGAATGGAGGACTCATTAATTCATGTAACAAAGAAAAGCAAACCCGGCCCACACTCGACACAAGATGCCCAAGATTAAAGCCCAAGATAATTATCAAATTCAAATCCCAAGTCGATAATTTGGTGCTATCAGAATATGTCCAAATGAACTTCCCCTATAAATAGTCTGCCTTTGGCCAGCCATTGAGGCATTCGCCAACCATTCTCCCTCCCTACTTTCTACAAACTCCCTCCCCTCCCCCTTGCCGGGGCCTTTAAAGATTTCTGGTGTCTACAACTCCAGCAGAGGCAGCGAACCCTCAGGTGGTTCATGAAACCAGGAATCGAGGACCCTCTAAGGGGTCACATATGGCCTACCCTTGTGGTGGCCATCGCCATTCTCATGGTGAGTGACAATGTAGCCCTCGTCTCCGGTGAACCACCATACGTTTATGCCTCTCCACCGGCTCCATCGATGTTGCCTCCCCTGCCATATTTATACAAGTCGCCGCCGCCGCCACCATACCATTACAAGTCTCCACCTCCACCATTTCCGTCACTGCCACCACCTTACTACTATAAGTCACCACCTCCTCCCTCACCATCTCCGACGCCACCCTACTACTACAAATCACCGCCACCTCCATCTCCTTCTCTGCCTCCACCATACTACTACAAGTCTCCACCTCCTCCTTCACCGTCACCACCACGACCTTACTATTATAAGTCACCGCCACCTCCTTCTCCCTCGCCTCCACCACCTTATTATTACAAGTCTCCACCGCCACCTTCTTCTTCTCCCCTCCCACCATACTACTACAAGTCCCCTCCTCCTCCTTCTCCCTCACATCCAACGCCTTACTATTATAAGTCTCCACCACCACCGGCGAAATCTCGGCTGCCACCCTACTACTATAAGTCACCACCACCACCGGCTAAGTCTCCCCCTCCGCCATACTACTACGTGTCTCCACCACCACCAGTAAAGTTTCCTCCTTCACCATACTACTATAAATCTCCGCCGCCACCTTACCACCGTGGGCTTGTCGTTAAGGTGGTCGGAAAGGTCTATTGCTACAAATGCTACAATTGGGAACACCCAATGGAGTCATACCGCAAGAAGCTCTTGAAAGGTAAATTCGAAATGAGTGCTGTTAAAAAAAAAGATCATCTGATTTTTTCATTTCAATAATTTCTTAACGGTGGTTATTTGTATGACTAAAGAGATAAGGAATTTCCTTCTTCATTTTATTTTTTAAATTTTATTTTTAAATAAACCATGGATAATGGCAACAAAATATTGGGCTTCTTCCTTAAAGATTGTTAAACTATCTTTAGTTTTGAACTCAATTATCTATCCTCAGTTGTGAGAGAGAGACTTTTTGGAAGTCACAGTACCGAGCTGACCCAGCAATCTGCAGCTTAGCTGAGTTCTCTTGTTGGCTGCCTAATTCCTAGCTTCAGATGGAAATTTTTGTTTATATATACAAATTACATTGTTTGTTCTATTTATAAGACACTGTGCACCCTGTTGTAATCAATACTGCAGTGTTTCTATGGTAGCGTTCTAAAAATCCAATCAAAGCAGATCGATGTCACATTGCCCATCTTTTTTTTGTGATGAAATTAAGGGAGGGCTTGATTAATTATCAAAATCAGACCTAATTAATCAACCTAGTGTCTATTAATATATTATCACTAAATCAGATATATGCATCTTTTCAACATATATACATGTGGACTCTTTTCAAAAAAGATACTGTTAAAAAAAAAAAAAGTTCACACAAAGCATCTAATAAGGCACTAACTATTATCCAACCAAAGCCTCACCTTTTTTAATCTTTTGAGCTCGATTCCGTCCCGCCCATACAATCACTACTAGAATTTTTCTCACTCATTTAGATTAGTCTACACATTAAAATACTAACCTTCTTTTATTTGTTTATTTTTGGTCAAAACATAAGCAGGCGCCGTGGTCAAGGTGACGTGCACGGCCGGCGACAAGGGGTTCGTGTCATTCGGCCAAACAAGCAGCCATGGTGTCTACGGCGTCGCTGTTGAAGGCTTCCCCTACTGGAAGCATGGATTCAAGGCCTGCAAGGTTGAGCTCCACGCTGCACCCATGGACTCCACTTGCACCATGCCAACCAGCCTCAACATGGGCGACAAGTTGAAGGTTCACTCCACCTCCCATGACGAGGTGGTCCTCAAGGCCAAGCCATTGGCTTTCGCTCCCATGAAGCCTTCCAAGGAGTGCAAAAAGCACCACCACAACAAGCCACCAAGCCCTGTCTGCAAGCCTCCATCCTCACCATCCCCACCCATTTACTTCTACAATTCGCCACCCCCACCGTACTACTATGCGTCGCCACCTCCACCATCATATTACTACAAGTCTCCACCGCCTCCGGTGAAGACGTTGCCGCCATACTATTACAAGTCTCCACCACCACCAGTGAAGTCTCAACGACCTCCTTACTACTACAAGTCCCCTCCTCCACCTCTGAAGTTACCACCAGCTCCCTACTACTACAAATCCCCGCCCCCACCAGTGAAGTCTCCACTGCCACCATACTATTACAAGTCTCCACCCCCACCAGTGAAGTCGCCTCTACCACCATATTACTACAAGTCTCCACCACCTTATTACTACAAGTCCCCCCCCCCACCATCACCAACTCCTTCCCCTTACTACTACAAGTCGCCACCTCCTCCTGTGAAGACACCATCTCCTTACTACTACAAGTCTCCACCACCACCATCGCCAATTCCTCCTCCTCCATACTATTATACTTCTCCACCACCACCCTCATATTCTCCCCATCCTCCCTACTTCTACAGTTCACCACCTCCTCCTAAGAAGTCGCGACCACCTTCTTACTATTACAAGTCTCCACCACCACCCTCTCCATCTCCACCCCCTACATACTACTACCAATCTCCACCACCACCCTCTCCTTCTCCTCCTCATCCATACTACTACAAGTCCCCACCTCCTCCTGTAAAGTTTCCATTACCTCCCTATTACTACAAGTCTCCACCACCTCCATCCCCATCCCAACCTGCTCCCTACTACTACAAGTCCCCACCACCACCATCCCCTTCTCCACCACCTCCCTACCACTACATGTCCCCACCTCCACCAGTGAAGTCTCCTCCGTACTACTACAATTCCCCACCACCTCCATCCCCATCTCCTCCAGCTCCTTATTACTACAAGTCTCCACCACCTCCCTCACCATCTCCTCCATCTCCTTACTATTACAAGTCTCCACCACCACCCTCGCCATCTCTTCCTCCTCCCTACTACTACAAGCTACCACCTCCTCCATTCCCATCTCCTCCTCCCCGCTACTACTACAAGTCACCACCTCCACCATCACCATCTCCTACACCTCCGTACTTCTACAAGTCCCCACCCCCACCATCCATGTCTCCCCAACCTCCCTACTACTACCAGTCCCCTCCTCCCCCAGCACCATCAAAACCTCCTTCCTACCTCTACTCCTCCCCGCCACCACCAATCCATTTCTAAGCACAAACCCATCAATGGCCTCTTCCCTTCTTCACCCAAGTAAGTTTTTTCACTCACATTACAATTTATTAGTTTCTAATTAAATTTAACATTACACTGAATGCTTCATTAATTTATATCCCCTGCTATTTTACGACTTTGTTTTGCAGGTTCTAGGTCCAGTGATATATGCGAGAGTCTTTCATGTTCCTCTAATAATCTCCTGCACAGTGCAAAGATCAGAACTCCTTCACTTTATGATGCAAATCCTGGGGCTTTGTTGGCGACCTTCTTTCATATTATGGTATTGGCTAGTTTTGTTACCAGTAGAGAGTTTGAGCAAAGGTCTTCAAGTAGAAGCAAGAGAAGAAGGTAGAAGTAATAGTTTGGGTGGTTATTGTTTCCACCTTTTAGCGTCTCCTTGGCAATGGACGTATTCTTGTATTTGTTGTATGTATAGCTCTATTTGTTTGGTCTACTGTTTCCCAGGCTACTAAAGCTTTTGCTACTGGAAAATAAATAAAGACCTTTCCTTGTCTCCTCTTGCTTTGTCGCTCCCAGCCCGCTCTCCCACTCCCAGGCTTTTTTGCACTTTATAGTACCTTAATCTTTGGAAGAGAGACTAGAAAAAGAATTAAAGGAGAAGAAACATCCATGAAGCTGCTTGCAACCAACTCCAGCTTTGCACCTGCATTATCTCAACTATCGATTCGATGCGAGTCTTGCATACGGAAATATGATCATGGAGCCACAGTTAAAAGCATCCAGGCAGGAAAAGAGCAGGCCTTCCTTAGGATGGTACGTTTCATTTGCCAGAGTAGGGAATAAAGACAAGAATAAAAGTTCTATGGATGCGTCCCACTGCATCATATAGGGGGTTTTTTTATGAGAAATTATTTCTTAGACTGGTCTGTCCGCTCAACTACAGACCGGGCCAATAATGTATCGCCCTATCAACCCAAATTTCCAGGCAGGTCAATTGGGCTCTGCCGGATTAGAGCTTTGCGGCGATAGTCTTCACTCTTCAGCGCGTCTCCTGATCACCCTTTACCGATCTCTAGATCCCTTGAGGTACTAAATTGAGCTGATCACCAACCAGAACTTTCTTTCTTATTCCACCCAGATCAAGGCAAAAACCATAACAGATCTCCAACTTCGATGGAAAAATTAAAGATTTTTTTGAAGAGAAAACCAATCAGGAAATCCAAATGACCGAGATCTAGGGTTTCCTCCGATCCTTACAAATCCGACACCAAAAATGAGGGAAAACGTGGCTGCATCTTTGTCCTCACTCTCATCCTCGCCGACGAGCATCGTCTTGACCACAACCTCATAACTACTGTCTGATTTTCCCTTGCCTGGGTACACACCGAGTCAGTCGCCACCCCTGGTGACTCCCCCCTTGTCACGTGTTGCCGAGGGTCGATTCATCTCCAATGGCCTCGACCTTGCCTAGGCCCACTTCGCCAGATCTCGCTCTGCCGCCTGCGAGTGGCTTCGCTCTCTCGTCACCACCTTCAAACTGATCGTGGCAGCCTTGATGTCGCCCCAATTAAAGGTGCAAAATGGGTCGGGTCGGATCGGGTTACGAGCGACTCCGACCCAACCTAGTTCCTTATTTGCGCCCTCATATTGGACCGAAACCTAACCTAATAAAAAATCAGGTCGGGTCCAAGGCTAACTTTTTTGACCCAATGGGTCATTCGGATTGGGTCGAGTTCATGTATAACTTAGTACCAACACAAAAAATTGGGGTCCAAATCGGATCTGAGTTGGCTCCGAATTTGGTCCGGGTCGGAATCCTGTACTTGTCATTCTCTATGCTTAATTTCTTTTACAATGAGTGAAACTAGCAGAAAGTAGGTTATGCAGTACCATACAAGTGAAAGTGTTTAAGCATCAAGGATTGATGCCATTACGAACTAACCTAAAAATGATGGGCTTAATCTTATTAGGTACAAAAAAAATTTCTGTTGATGTATGCAATACTTTTTTTTTGAGTAAAAAAGAATTGCATCTATGTTAATCCTTTTTACTCAGCAGTGATATCCTCTTAATTTGTTAGAATGCATCTACTACTATTTTTTTTTTAACATACTACTAGAAAAGCATACATGGGCTAAGATGAGGAATATAGTTTTGATAATGACATATGACAAAGTTTAGCAATTGCAAATGACTCATCATGAACTCATCTTCTTCCACAAGATAAAATTATACTTTATTTTATCTTCATTAGTCTGAACTTCCTTCTTTGGGTAACAGTGTTTCTATTTATTGTAATCAACTTAAGCCTTAATATAAATTTATGCCATTCAATAGTATATAAAATAGTTTCTTCCATTCCTCTCGTTTTCAAATATAAGAAGAGATTAGAGAAATAGAGAGTCAAAGATCCTTAAGCACCCCTGCTGGCCTTAACAATGTACTGGATTTGGATCGGGTCGCATTGGATCATAGGGTAGGAAACCCAAAATTGCCTAAAAAATCAAATAGATCGGGTTGGGTCGGGTCAGAATTTAGTAAACTTAAACTCGACCCAAAAAATGGAACGGATCCAATTTTAGTAAAGCCCTTTGATGATGTCTAGGTATCCCATCATAAGTGCTGAGAAAGGGCCTGTGTGAGGATCCATGCAAGCATATATTTAGTCTCATATTAGTTGTATAGTGGATAGATGTTAGGTACTTATAAAAATCAAAAAAAATCCTAATAATACATGATATACCTCAGAACTGACTTCTGCTGATAAGGCAAAACGACCAATGAAAGCTCCCTACCTAGCTAGGGGCTAATCATTAATTTAAAACTTACCACGTGGCCGATCCTAATGATATATGAAAGGTTCTCTATATTTCAAACTCTCTCCCCAGTTAGCAGCAACTTGTCGTGATTGCTAACTACTTTTTAATAAATACAACATCCGAACAAATCCCCACGACCGAGAAGCGCAAATGTGATTTTAGCCCTTCAAGTAAGTTCTCTTTCGACTCTCTTACTCTACCTCTCTACTCCACTCAGGCCTCCTCGTGTTTCTTAGGAGCTGTATTTGATTTAGGCATCAGAAAAACCTTCAATATTGTACATGCTTTGGTAAGTAGACTTCTTTGTTTTTGCTATTTTCGAGTCAGAGCCAATGTTGGAGCACTGCTCGAAGCCATTCATTCATCCACCGCCCAAGGCCCATTTATATGTGCTCGACGTCAGGATCAACACCGATCGAGTCTAGCGGCCATCGGACCTTCCCCACATAGGCATACAATGATCCCATCCGACCTCTCCAATCCAGATGGTAGATGAGCCGAGATTTTCAGCGATTCTGTTAATTTGGTGCTTGGGTCAAGTCGATTCCTAACAATAATAATACTTTCTAGCTAGCTCTTTAATGTGAGATCTTGAGTTGTTATAAATAGTATTAAAGTAGATCTAATAGATAATCTATATAGACTAGGCGATACTATAGCACAAGCCATTTAGTCAATCTTAGATTAGTTATAATATTTATAATTAAATTTAAATAGGTTTAGATCCTTAGCCCGATCATGATGCTTGAAATGTGGCAGAAGGATGGCCGGAGCTGATATGGGGCCTTTGATGGGGAAGGGAGGAGGGGAAACAGGACTGTCCTGGAGCCTGGAGTTAACGGTGGTCCCGCTCGTTCCCATGACCGGTGTCTCCCTTGTGCTTGACTTCCGTGGCGCAATACGAAAAGCCTCCTTTATGATGCATTACAATAAAGAGTTTTTATTCTAAAACGCTAGCCAGTACTGTAGCAGTGGGAGTGGGGGACTCGTGGTGAGAGTCCGGCATTAGCTTTTGCTCAGGCGGCTGCCCTTCTTTCGTGTCTCGACGTTTCGTTTTTGGCCGTTTCCTATTCCCAGCACCCTCGACTCTTCTTTCTTCCCCAGTCCACCACCTTCTCGAACGTCCAGAATGTGCAAGTTGTGCTTCCTGTGCCGGCTCAACAGTTCCGGTTCTCTTCGGCTAAAACCTTTTACGTGGGTGGACTGCCACTACACCGCTTTTGGACAAGCATGCAGCTTTTACTTTCCCATGGATGATTGAGTTGTGCAGCCTAACGGATATAATTTCTGCCACCATATGAATTGGGGCCAATGGCCACACTGATTGGCTCGTCCCAAGGACCTAGCTATTTCTCAATTATATTGCACATCAAAGGTGGGACACACAAGGTCCGATGCAAGTTGGATTTCTGGTTGTCGACAGGGCGGACGCGGGTGCGAGCTAGGGATCTTCACACTTTGATCAGCAGGATGTCAGATCGGCAGACCGAGGAAGGATGGATCTGGAGGATGTGGCTTCATCCATGGGTGGCGCTCTTCATCTAGAAGGTGGTATGTGGTTGTCTACCGACCAGGAGTTTGCTAGCTAGCCGAGGTATGCGAATTTCTCAGTGCTGTGATTTGGGTACGGACACCGAGGAGACTATCGATCATGTTCTCTTGCAGTGCCCTTGGGCTAGGAAGATTTGGAGTAGGTCTCCCATTCCATTACCTCACTTGGTGGATCGTCGGCACAAGACCTGATTCACGTGCTAAGAGCATTCCTGCGGAGGCCCAGTTTTGTCGAGGCGGGCACACTTATAGCATACTTCGCTTATTATATTTGGTTGGACAGGAATGCTGGCCTATTTGAGAGTAGGAGGTGGTCCTCGAGGATGGTGGTGGACCGAGCTGTGCTAGATGCTAGGGAAGTCACCGCTACTACTGCTATGTTCTCTTCTGGGATGGCCAGGGACATCTGGGGTACTTTTTCCGCTGTCACAGCGACCAGGTTCGCCTTTGTTTCATGGGTGTTCCCACCCCATGGTCATCTCAAAGTGAACTTTGATGGTAGTAGGTCGGGGGACGGTGCCTTTGGAGGTGTGGATTTGTGATTAGAGACTCTTTTGGCAAACGGATAGCAGCTGGTGGTCGCTGCTTGCCAAGGGCTCGCCATTGTTGGGGCAGAGCTGTGGACTGCTTGGAAGGATTTATCCTATGCGAAAAGGGTTCTCAGCGCCGAGCGGGTACATCTTGAGGGGGACTCTTCTGCGGTGATCGATTAGATCCGGGGTGTGGACAGGTACGGCGATGGTCATCCTCTCATCCTAGAGACTCGGAGATTGGTTCAAAAGATAGGCAATTTTCAGGTACCACACGTGTACCGGAAGACGAACAGAGTAGCTGATTGGGTCGTCTTCTACATCGCCCGGCACTCCGGAGAGCTTCTTTGGACATCTGCAATTGATACTCCCATTTCATTGTACACTTTGCTTTTTTCTGATTTGGCTGGATGTACTCATGTTAGAGCAATATGAAATGCTGCTTTCACCACAAAAAAAAAAAAAAAAACTTAACGTCAAGAAAATGTCAAGTCACACCCTCATAAGTGTTTTTATTTTTTTAATTTAATTTAAGGCATGCGGCTATCGTTAAACAACCCAGCTACAAAGGCAACCACCAGACTCTGAGTATATGAGATCATGCAACTGCATGGGAATGGATGATAAAAGTCCAAGATAATATAGCCCATATAATTAGCCGTACAGGAGACTATCTAATTTGCAGCACTACTTGTTATAAAGAAAAAATAGAATCTATGACATTATTTTACATGTATTTTTAAATATACTAAAAAACAACACTTTATTTCATATTTGTGAGTAATTGCTAGGTATTAGTTTATACCTCATCCTTGTCGTAGACTCCGCAACATTATTTTAATAATTTTTTATTTTGAAAAAATCTAGAAATAAGATCACTTTGCCCATATTTATAATAAATTACTGGGTATTATAGTTTGGAGCTCATTTTATATATCGTAGAATATGCAACATTGTTTTAGGGCCATTTTTTTAAAAAAAATACTGGAAAATAATACTTTACCCTACATATATATGATAAATTTGAGGTACTATAGTTTGCAACTCATCTATATTTTTTTTGTCGATAAGTCAAAAATATTCTTTAAAAATGTGATTAGTTGGAACAAAATAAAAACGCCGACTAAGAGTATAAATTAATGATGAGTTCAATTCCAATCCCAAATAAGGATACATAAAATCAATTTGGCTCCAAAGGTCTTGATCATGACCCAACCAGATTTATATTAAAAATATTAAACTTATAAGTATAATATATAATATAAAGTATAAATTAAAATTTATATATTAAACAGCACTATTACACTTTAATCCTAGTATAAATAGAATTATATCTATATATTAAAGAACTTGTATGGAAAAATATGCACAAATATAAGACTATATTGTAGTTATCAATATTTTTAAAATATTTTACATAAAAATAGTTTTGAATATCACAATATTCATTTTTCATTTTTTTATCATAGAGAAAGGATTGAGTTTTTATGAAAGGAAATAATTATTAAAATATAGACTAGCACAGCACATTTTGAGTGAGTATATTTTAAATGTGAACAAGCCTTTAATAAAAACTATAATAAATTTTAATTTTAACAAAATAAATTATTAACATGGTGGCTAGATTGGCTCTTAGCCGAGTGAAAGATCATTGGTTTGATTCCTCACGTAGGTGGTACATAGAATGATCTTTAGGTGTTTTTTATTATCAGGCCTGCATTAAATCCCTACATTTCATAAATGTGGAGAAATGTCATCGAATCCCTGCATTTCATAGTTGTAGAAAAATGCTGGGATATAATTCTCGATACCATATCAGCCGATATTTGTTCAATATTTTTAAAAATACGGGAATTTTATCGATATTTTTTAGCTAATTTGAGTTCTATAATTTCTTGTAGTTAGTCCTTTTATAAATATGGATAGCGTCCAAAGCTGCAACAAATGAACTGATTCTTCCAATATGAGAGAGAAAAGGATGAGCACCTTTACACTACTCATAAGTTACTAATGGCAGGATAGACTCGTGCAAAGAGAGAAGCCTACAAGCCATCAACCTATCCACTCACTTTTTTTCTTTTTTTTTTCTTTTTTCTTTTTTTTTTTTTTTATACAGCGGCGACTCATATTAGTCGAGTGTGAGTGTATCCAATAAAGTTAGAAAAAAAAAATATGACAGAACAGAAAAGAAATAGACTCATGATTCTTCCAAAAAACTCTTTCGAATGGTGCATAGCATAGGAGACGACCCAGTTCACCGTACTATTCGTCTTCTGATAGACATGAGAGACCCGAAAGAAGCCAAACTCTCTCGCGAACGTGTATACGTCTTAAAGAAATGAGTGCCGATTATTACAGATGTGCTATCCTTGAATCTACTCAATTACTGTAGCCGAATCTCTTTTCAGATAAATGCTATCGGCTCACTTCATTGCAGCCAAATAATCTGTGAATGAGCGGGCAGTGTGTGATGGATATACGGCTTATACGACCGAATCGCCTCCTCGGCATATCCCGTCCTATCCACTTTATCGTTTGTTAGTAGCTGAATAATCTCCATTCCCTGGCCACCATTACCTCCAAATTCCCCGATCAGAACTCAGTGGAATCCAGCTTTACAGAAGCGTCTGTAGCCAACCACTCTTGGCTCTATTCCTGCTACTCGAGAGCCTGAGACGCCCGAATGTACCAAAAGGAGGACGACGAGCAATGGGAGACGGGAGTTAAAACTTAAAAGCGGAGCCCTGCATGCATTCGGTAAACGGTAGCAGGTAGGTTGGCGCGGGGACCGTCCGAGCGTGGATAACCCGACAAGAAGATAAGGTCGTGCCGCGGCCCACGGCCCGTGTCTTTGCCGGCAAAGTGGGTCGCACGTGCTCAGATAAAGTACATGGATTCACATGGCTGGATGCGGTTTAATTGGATCATGTGGTATCTCTCACTGACCCCCAACATACATCTCCTCTGAAGAAGGTTTTAATAGTCATAATGAAAATAATATATAGTTGTTATTTGCTCGATTTGCATGTCATTATAGAAATATTAGTAGTTCTTAAAAAAAAAAATAGTTATTGATTGCATGATGCTGACATTATCTATTATATATAAAATTGAAAATTATTTTTTGAAGCAGCATGAGGATTTGAATTTAGAAAATATTTTTAATTAGTTATTATTGCTTGCTTGCTCTTTTTTGTTTATTTTGACCAACGATTTCTGAACCGAGCCGACCCGGTCTCTAACAGGGTCGGTTGTCTAACGGAAAATGGTTCCAGTTTTTTAAACGTCGAAACCTGATTGGATATAGCCAGAACCGACTGAAACTGGCTAGAATCGGCCAGAACTTGATGGATCAATACCGAACCGTACAAGTTGTTGACTGGTCTGGATCTCAGTACCAGTTTGATGAACCTTCATTTTGACTATGCAATGCAATGCTAACTATGTACCATTTAGCACCTTTTGAGATCCAAAAATATATGATGGTTTCACATCTCATGCATCCAAGGTTTGACAGATAGGTAGGTAATATGTGTTGGAAGATCAAGAACAAATGGTTCAAAGGGTCTCAAACATAAATGTTTCCTGCCACTCATGTTGGTGAGAAAGGGTCTAGAGAGCAAGCTTAAACAACTAGAAATTATTAGGACAAAGAGAAATAATTATTCCACACTCTTGGAAGAGAAGGGATACAAGAATTTCTCTTTAAAAAATAGATTATGAGGGTCAATTGTTTCGCCAAATTTCAAAAGCATCTTCTCCTCTAGCTTCCGGTGCTCATTCCTAATTACTTGGAGAAAGTATATGGGCATCTAGCCATGGCCTATGGGTGCTTGACTATTTGGATATACGTAGGTAACTCAAAGAGAAGGATAACTTATCAAGCAAACCTACATGCCTTATCATTCTTGGGTCAAATTAAATTTACTAGAGCTTTTTTCCTTTTAGTAGTAGACATGTATATCCCGGAACCTTTTAATTGGCCAGTTTGATGAAATTAAAGGCGAGGATTGGAGTGTTAGACTGCATAAAGGGATTAAGAAATCCAACAAGAATTGAATCAATCATGAAAAAAATAATTATCCTTAATTAAGTGGATTGGGCATTTTCTACTTCTTGGAAATAAAAATATAAAAACTGAACATTAATATAGTATTAAGTTTGTTGAGTGAAAATTTGAAGTAATGCTACTAATTAAGGGGGGACACTTTGAAAGATAAGGAAGAAAAATAGGGCCTAAAATACTACAAATATTTTTTTTAAAAAAAAAGCAAATAATATAATATTACATAAAATGACATCAAGAAATTTTAAATTATGCTCAAGGAGTTGTCCCTTCTTTGCTACAACAACAACCAACTCAGTTTCAATATGCTTTGGTGCTCTCGCAACCACTTTATACTTAGAATTTTGTGGATTCACCTCACTTTTCTGTCTTGCTAATCTGAATAATGAATTGGATAATCAGTTTCAATCCTTTCAGTATTTCTTGCCACCAAGGTAGGAACTTTCCTTCTATTTTTCTAAAAAAATTGATATTATTAATTACACTACACAAGAATGTTTGACGAGGATTCATAAAAGCTGATCATGTAACAACTGTGGTTATGACTATGGTTTTATAAATTATAATGTATTATTAATATCTTTACACAATTGAAAAATGATGATGAACAATGTAATTAACATGAGAAGGTATACTGTATAAACTAAGCTGGACTATGTATGATAGCGAGTAGTTGCGTTTCTTTACCTGCGAGATGTGCCCAAGTTTTCAACCACTCATGCAATAGATAACTAAAGTTTCTGGCCCGGATTATTAGATCATTTGTAAATGCAAGCAAGAGGCGATGCTCGAGAACGTGATAGGTTTGTCCTTTTCGGCAATCAAGTTGACTTTGTCTTTGCCCAAAGCATCCAACCAAATCATTTCAGCAGAAGGAGTACAATCATATGGAGGCATTGCTTTTGCCTTATTAGTCATACGTCTTGTCAGTAACATTAAAGTTGACTAGAGCAAGAGCAAGGTGACCTAATTTCTTCGACCCATCAAATGAGCATAATGCTAGATTGACCATTTACTTGGTTACAGGAACACGGAGTCAAGCCATCCATCATGGATCATTTTACCGAACTGTTACATTTTTATTTTTATTTTTGATAATCTAGATTATTCATTACCAATTAGGACATCTAATGGAGTCTGAAAATAAAATATTATAAAATTTTAGAAAAAATTCGAATCGGCCATACAATTCAATTAGGATATCATGCAATCCGCAGCTCTATTAGCTTCTTTATAAGTATGATTCGCATGGAAAGTCACATGTTGCTTATGATGGAAAAATATTAGACACGTCGATCTCGGGCTAGACCGAGCTTCTTGACCTTAGACATAAACCAAAGTAAGCGACTTCGGGAGCCGACTAGCTGAGGAGCCATTCGACAACTGCCGACGAAGACTGATAGTATCTTGGATCGGACGACTTCGGCCCTAGACGAGGAGCCAATCGACACATGCCTACAACAACTGACAGTCCTGGCAACCCATGGCTATGGCAGCATTGTAGTTGATGTGCGGTCAGGGCCATACGCCACCAAAGCGATGCCCATGCTGTAGCCATACACCTGATCACTAGTGCACGTCACATCAACCCATGTAAATGACATAATGGACTCTCCTATATAAAGGGATAGTTTGGAGGACCTTAAGTGTGCGATATTATTTACAGAAAACTCAAGATTTGTAAGTTAAGTCAACTTGGATGACCGAGGCGAAGACTCTATTAAATAGCTTGTTGGCACTGATGGAGCGCGCATGATCTCGTTGTCATCCCAAAGCTGCATAGCTCGGACCATCTCCTTTGCCACCCCAAGGGTCAGCAGAGCCGAATCAGACTCTTAACAGACTACATCAGGACGTAGGTCTTGGAGGCATGGGCTGGAGCTGAAGGGCCCTCCTCAGATGGAGCGGATAAGCTCGAACCTGACCGAGCCAAGGCATGGGCCTCAGGGGACGGCTGACGTGAAGATGTGGCAGCAGCAAAAGGTTGGACAAGAATGACCCCCTCCGAAGGGGCCGACCTGATCGGCGTCACAATCTCAACCTCAGAGTCGAGCTCCACATTCTTCCCCCAAGGTACGAGCACCTCGGGGAAGACCTCGGTGACAACTTCGACAGCAGGGGCCTATGGAGATTCCCTCCTCGGCTTCTTCTTTTGGTAGGTTTCACCCCCATATATTAGAACCAAAGACAAGGGGCTTTGCCGGAGCACCACCCAGGAGCTTGGACACTTGGGCACTCCGACAAATGAGCAAATGATGTGAGGACCTGTGCGGCATGTGTTTAGTTCTATATCAGTTATTCGCTAGGTAGATCTTGAGTACTTATAGAGGATCAAAGAACTCAAATAATTTTTAGGTGAGGTCCTGAGTTGTTATAAATGGTATCAGAGTAGACCCGATCTATAACATATGTGGACTAGAGGACACTGCAACATGGATCCATTGAGGCTGACCACAGGCCTATCGTGGCGCTTGTAATTAGATGTAAATGAATTTGAACTCTTAGCCTGATGAGGATGTCAGAGTTTAAATGAGGGA
The DNA here is from genome assembly GCF_009389715.1 of Phoenix dactylifera. Taxonomy (NCBI): domain Eukaryota; kingdom Viridiplantae; phylum Streptophyta; class Magnoliopsida; order Arecales; family Arecaceae; genus Phoenix; species Phoenix dactylifera. Next base: position 27,103 of record NW_024067936.1, read on the forward strand.
GTATGTGAGGACTTGTGCAGCCATGTGTTTAGTCTCACATCGCTTATTTACTAGATAGATCTTGTGTACCTATACAGGATCAAGAAACCCAAATAATATCTTATGGCTAGCCATTTTGGATGAGATCTTGGGTTGTTACAAATGAAGCAAGAAGTATAAACTGAAGGAAGGGGCCACCCTTATATAGGGGCTCGGACTACCATGATCAAAGTAACGGTTCGATTACTCGGCCAGATTGTGCCATGTGTCAGCTCGGGATAAGGCATGGATGATTCACCAGAATTGCTGCATTGATGGCGCCTCGGGATAGCCCCGTAATAATGGTGCCTCGAGACAGTCCAAATACGGAGACACTTCGAAAAGACCAATCGGCACATTTATTGCCCCCTGACAAAGGTCCAGTGCTCAATCGAGGTGACTTTTGTCGCCCGAACTGAAATGCAGCTCGGCCTCAAAAGTGGGGGGCAAGTGATGGAAGAAATATTGGACACCTCAAACTTAGGCCAGACCACCCTCATTGACCTCGGACATAAACCGAGATAAGCGACTTTCTCCACTATCTTCCTCTTGTGATAAGGATACCCAAATATTTCCACATCCCATCCTGCATGAATCATAAAAGAAAGCACCTCCTTCATATTATTCTTCAACTGAGGCTTGATTTTTGGGCTGAATCGGATGACTGATTTTTGCTGATTAACTTTGTGGTTTGACACCGAATAGTAAGCATCAATAATTTTCATAATAACCACGACATTTCTCTTGGAAGCTTCGGCAAGCAGTAAGAAATCATCAGCAAAAAAATATATGAAATATTGGTTGAACTCTAGGAAACACATCAGTACAAATAATAAAAGATACTGGAGAGTGGACAACCTTATTGAAGACTACCTGTAAACCGGAAGTATTCAGTTAGTGTGCCATTAATAAAAATGGCAAAAAACGTCGTTGCACAACCAAATATCCATCTGATCCACCTTTTATGAAATCCAAGTGGTTCCATAGAAGAGGAGAGAAATCTCTAACTCATTCGATTGTAAGCTCATTCTATATCCAGTTTTATAGCCATAAGACTCCTCCTACAAGGTTCTTATCCCAAATCATTAATAAACCCCCGTGCAACCAAGATATTATCAGAAATACTCTGTGATGACCCAAAGATTGATTCATAGATTGATTTTGATGATCACAAAACCTTGAAGTATAAATACTAATGTTTATGTTGCAAGGAGAAAGATATTTATTTTGCAAGGAACATAGCAAGTTGGAAGAACAGAAGAAGGCCTCCAAAGCTCTCAAGTTGGAAGAAAGCTACAATTTATTGGCCCAAGCTTAAAGTTCAAAGGATTCAATTTGGAAGAGTAAAATCAAAGAAAAAATTCAAAAGAATAGTCTTCGAGTCGACTCCTGAGGATTTCGAGTCGACTCCAATGTTTACCGAGTCGACTCCGGAGAAGTTTGAGTCGACTCCTAGGAGTCACAGGCAGAAAAGTCAGAGAGCAGTTTTCGGGTCTGAGATTCGAGTCGACTCCAGTGGAACGCGAGTCGACTCCGATGGTTGGTAGGTCGACTCCAAAGAAAGCAAGAGTCGACTCTCAGCGGAACACAAGAAAAAAGTCAGAGAGCATTTTTGGGACTCTGAGATTCGAGTCGACTCCCGCATTGCACGAGTCGACTCCGAGACTCCGCGACCATCAACAGACAGAAAACCAAGTTACTGCCTCTGAGATTCGAGTCGACTCCCAGACAGCTCGAGTCGACTCCAAGACAGCTTCACATCAAAAAGGCAGAAGACCAAGTTTCGCAAACTGAGAGCCGAGTCGACTCCAAGGAAGTTCGAGTCGACTCCAAGACTAGACGAGCCAAAAGACAGAGGATCGGGAGTTCGGGCTCTGAGATTCGAGTCGACTCCCAGGACAGTCGAGTCGACTCGAGAGGACAAAATTCAAAATTGGATCCACGGACTTCAGTGGATGCGCCGACTCCGAAATTGCCAAGTCAGCTCCAGAAGTTGGCGAGTCGACTCCGGGTTAAGACGAGTCGACTCCCAGTCGAGGATGCACCATAATTCAAATTTGGAACAGTGGCCGAGTCGTCTCCAGTAAAGCACGAGTCGACTCCTGCAACAGGCGAGTCGACTCCTGATCGCGCGAGTCGACTCCGATCCCAACGGTAATATTGTCAGGAAGTGCAGACTGTGTCCAACGGCTCTATTTTTGTCTCTAACGGCTAGATTCTTATTTCCACGCCATCAAAAGCTATAAAAACAAGAGGAGAGCTAGGGGAGAAGGTATGGAAGTGGGAAAGAACATTTAGAGAAGAGATCTCAAAGAGATTACAAGAGAAATCTCCCATAAGCACAAAAGGGCCATTCAAAGTAAAATAGAGAGAAGAAGAGCATCCAAGTGAATCCCAAAGCTTCCTCTCCATCCGTGTGCTGCCTCGGTGATCCTCTACTTCGTGCCAAATCAGAAGAGGGTCAAGTAAAGAAGAAGCCGAGCTCCTTCATCTTCAAAACTCGTTTGAGGGCTTCTCTTTACTCTATTTGTTTATATTGTCATATTTGCTTGTTTAAGAAGCTTTGTTTTGTTTTATACTTTGTTTTAATATCTTGTAACTTGATTCAATCAAGGGATTGAATCAAGGGGTTAAGGTTTGTTGGTGAGCCAAAGGGAAAACCAACTGTGTAAGGTTTGTTGGTGAGCCAAAGGGAAAACCAACTGTGTAAGGTTTGTTGGTGAGCCAAAGGGAAAACCAACTGTGTTAGGTTTGTTGGTGAGCCGAGGGTAAAACCAACGAGTAGGGTTCGATTGTGATCCCGGGAAAACAATCGGAGTGGTTCTAGTCGGTGAGCCTGGAAAAACCGACCGAGTTCGTTGTGCGCTCGTAAAACAACAAGTTGGGTTGTGAGCTTGTAAAACAACCGGCTGTAATCGGTAGGATTATAGTGAAATTCCCAAGAGGTCTTGGGGAGTGGATGTAGGTGCTGGGGTGCACCGAACCACTATATGTCCTTTGTGTTTGTAATGCCTCTCGTTATTGTCTAACTAACACACTTACTTACTTAGATAAATTGCTTGCTTAATTCTTATCCGCACATCCTTTAGTTGCAAGCATATTTAATCAAGTCGAAGTCTATACATCAAACCCTTGCTAAGTTTAACTTTCACTGTGCATCTATACAACTTAGCATAGTTAATCAAAAAGTTTTAGAAGTAGCATAAAAGTTTTGAAAGACCCAATTCACCCCCCCTCTTGGGTTGTATCTACTGGGCAACAAGTGGTATCAGAGCAGGTGCTCTAAGTTTAATTATTGATCTCACGATCAAGAGCCAAAGATCATGACAAGTCAAATAGATAGTTTTCTAGGAGAAGGACAATCAATTGATACACCTCCACTATTTAATGGCATAAACTATACACATTGGAAAATACGCATGCGCATTTTTATTCAATCACAAAACTATTATTTATGGAAAATCATAACAAATGACCTTCACACACTCTCACAAACTATTAATGAAAAGGACTTAGCACAATTGAACGCTAATGCTATGAACATGTTATATTGTGCTATTCAAGAAACGAAGTTTAATGAAATTTCTGCATGCTTATCTGCTAAGGAGATCTGGGATACTTTAGAAAATATTTATGATAAATCTCAGACTAGCTCACATGTGCTTCAAATATATACTAACAATGAGACTGCAGAAAAGGGTGTTGAATCTCCCTCAGTCGAGTCGACTCCAAGTATCTCAGAGTCGACTCTCAAGTTCACCGAGTCGACTCCAATAAGGTCCGAGTCGACTCCGAGGCAAATCAGCTTCCTAAAGACAAAGAAGAAAAGGAAGCAAGAAGAAAGGAAGAAAGAGATAAAAAGGAAGAAAGCCTTGACCAAGAAAGAGTCAAGCCAGAAAATAAAAGTTAGGAGCGACAATGATGATATTAGCTCCAAGAAACTACAAGAGGTAACTGACTTGTGCTTTATGGCACAAGAAGACAAGGTAAAAACTGAATCTACTCTTACATCAAATAATTTTCAAGAAAAATTTTCTTATGATGAATTATTAAATGCTTTTCATGATTTGTATGGTGAATGTAGAAAATTAGTTGTAAAGAATAAAAATCTTAAGAAACTAAATCTGAAAATTTCAAAAGAAAGAAATTCTAATGATGAAATACAAGAGAAACTAAATTCTGAAAATGAATGCTTAAGGTCATTTTCAGAAGAATTGATTCAGAAAAATCATAGCTTAATTAAAGAAAATCAAAACTTAAGCGAAGAAATTAATCAATTAAAATCTTGCATTAACAAATTCACCGTAAGCTCAGAAAGATTAAAAATGATGTTTGAAAGCCAACATGCTGATTTTGATAAATCAAAATTTAGCTTGACTCCTTCACTTAGCCATAAATCTCTAGAGAAAAAGGTTATCAATTTACCAAGCAAACCATTAAATAAGATAACTTATTTCAAAAATGAAAAGGATGGGAATAACAACTTTACCTATTGTTCTAGTATAATTAAATCAAATGGTAAAGTTATTACTATTAAACAGATATAGGTTCCAAAAGGAACCATATGTCCTAACTCTCAAGGACTCAAGCAAGCTTGGGTACCCAAAATGAGAAAATGAGGATGTACACATAGGTGTACCAAGGTACCCATGGAACATAAAGAAACTTAAAAAGTTATTAACAAAAAAAATAATAATGAAATCAGTAATTCTTGCATCTCATCATTATTTGTGCTTTAGTATTTGATATGATTTGCTAGTAGTGATCAATTTTGTGATATAGAAAATACTTTTGGAAATATAATCAAATCATTTCATTTTACTCACTAGTGGATAAGGTGCTAAATGATTAATCAACTTATTAAGAATAACTCTATGAATTCTCTATATGCTTGATTGAGAGTTTTTATCTATGGCATTATTGTTTATTGATCATAGATATGATAATGTGTACTTGGTATGCTTTTGAATATATGCACTATGAATACCAAGATTAAAGAAACCATATTTGGCATATGAAATCAGCTCATGCTAGTATGTACTTAATCTCAAAAGACCTTGCCATAGGCTTACTTAGATTATCCTCTTAAAGGTCAAAGTTTTACTATGCATGCTAACTAAGGAAACAAACAAAAATAATTTCTAAATCTAGAGATGTTGTTTCCAACACTAATTTTTCAAAAGCTTACATTAGCCTTGTTCTTGGCTCTCAAATTAAAATATTTTCTGCATTGGCACAAACTCACAAAAAGCGATCAAATGATAAAGGTTTGCAAACTATGAAATCATGGCATAGTAATTGAAAACCAATTTTGTGTTAAGTTGTGCACAGAAAAATAATATTTTCAGCACTAAGGACACCTTAAGTAAAATAGGATTAATAGAATTCTTGAAGAAATGAAAAAGACAATTGTGTATGATAGTCATCTACTTAAATGATTTTTTAAAAAAAAAAGCTATCATCACTGTTTGTCATACATATGATTTCTATTAGATCTATTTTTGATGAAAACTCTTTTTGATCTTCTGAAAAATGGAAAATGAACCATTGCATATCTTTCATATTTTTCAGTCGTACATGTTATGCTTGATATGTTCTTATGAAAAATAATGCCAAATCTGATAGAGATATGTCTATCCTTGGATATCATTCATCAAGCAATGCATATAGAATATTCAATGAAAAGATTTTAGTTGCAAAAATATCAAATCGTCTTATTCTCTATGAGACTAATGATTTATTGTCAAGATACTAAGATCAAATTATATATGGTTAATCTTTTACATATAACAATCTGAAAACTTGTTAATAATTATAACAAAATTGAGTTTTTCAGAAATGTACTTAATGAAGAAAAATTGATAAATACTAAAAGACTGAATCAAGAAAAGATGAAATAGATCTTGATTCTTGCATGATTAAAAGTAAAGATCACCACTATCATTTGCTTGACTCATGAGCTTTATATTCTGTCAAATGAATGTGTAGAATTCACTCCTATGTGGTTATTTCATTAAAAAGTAGATCTATGTCAAATAACCACCATATTTAAAAATTACACATTACATATATGATAAAGCAATATGTGATTTAAAACAAGCATCAAAAGCTTGATATATAAAAGCTTAGGTAACCTTGTTGATAGAAAGTAATAGTGATAAATCTATGCATCAAAAAGAAGAATCTATGATATCTTGCTTGCTCATAGCACACATTGATGGCATCATTTTTGTTCTACCAATGAAAATTTATATGAATAGTTATATTGCAAGGTGAGTTTGAAATATGATGAATGAATTAACATCTTCTCTCAAACTCCAAATTAAGACAAACAGGAAAGGAGATCTTCATTGACTAACATTAGTCCACAAGAAAACTCTTATAGAAGATTGGCGTGAAGAAGGTATATCTATGACCCCATCTTGTAGAAATTGTAAAGGATGAGCAAAGTAAATCTATTATTTAAAGCTGTATTGAAGCATGATAGAATAATTATTTTATCATACAGCTAGTAGACCAGATTGTATGCTCATTATGTGACCTTGTGCAAGACTTCAATCTAACTTTAATTAATCATATTTTATTGATAACAAATACATCATAATCTGAATTTTGATAGAAACAAACGTTTAAGATAAGTTGATTAAAACTTAGTTAACACATCTTATTGATAATTATCTTAAGCAAATAGAATCTAAACTAAATTGATTTGACCTTGATAAATCTGTCTATTGCCTCACATGCTTGTCCTTGAACTATCTTGGTTAATGAATCTATCTCTTTAGTTCAAGTGATATGTGCTTGCTTATATTTAGGCAATCTCTTGAGTAAAGTGACTCAACATGCAACTATTGTCATATCTTATATTGAGTCATCTAGTTAAAAATATATGTGTTGGATGAATGCTTTGTATCTTAAAGAAACTAATGACCTTCCTTCAAGAAAGAAAAATGAGAAATTTACATGCTTGAAGGATATCTTCATGTAAGATACACTAAAGATTCACATGCAAACAAGAGAGAGGATCTTCTTCAGCCAAAAGTTCACACATAAGAAATCTAGTTTGGCTTGAAGAACATATAATGAATAGGTAATTTAGATACCTTTCTCACAAATTAGTTGAGCAAAGTCAGTAACTTAAATCTTATTATGGCATGATTAAATTCTTTAATTATTAATTTTTGATATCATGTCTATATGTGTATTGACTGACTTATACTTTTAGAAATTATTTCATAGTTTGCCCAAACTAAAATATATCTTTGCCTATGTCATAACCATGAAATACACAAGTATATGCTTAAAATTTTGATGTAAAATAACTTGTGAGAAGTTATGAATCCTTGAGCACAATGAAAATGTTGTTTGCATAATATACATCTATATGATACATAAGATTATCTCTTTATTCTACTCTTTCATGTAAATTACTTGAGAATGACAAAAAGAGAGAGAGATAAAGAAAAGAAAATGGACATTGTTCAAGAGATAAAAATCTGAGCAAAGGCAAGTACTTCAATCTTAAGGAAAAGCAAAACAAGCATAATATATTCGGCACATTTGGAAGGGTTAAAATCTATAATTAATTACACTCAAACAGGGAGAGTTTGGAGTGAACATTTTAACCTTTCTATATTGCTCATCATAGGGATGGTGCCAATGGGGAGGCTAGTGGTAGTACCCGGCACTATTTGACCCAACTATTCGGTGTAGGGCATATTAGGGATGGCACAAGAGGGAGGCTAGTGGTAGTACCTCGTGCCCCTTCCCAACTCCACCGGATAGGGAGCAAATAGAGTATAGAGCATAAGAAAGTAAAAATGAAAGACAAAGTTAATAAAAGTATATAAGAAGAATCAAGTCAATTTTTTAAACACTTGAAAACATACTTTAAGGATGAAATCAGTGCAAGATTATATATAAATAGGGGGAGTTTATTTGAAAAGGAATAGATTTTGATTCTTGACATGCTTGTTCTTAGTATTTTAATGCATGACTCAACACATGATATATTTTGCATATGGTATGATGTCTTGATTTATGGGTTCTCAATATTTTGTAATGCTCCATGCTTGGACAACTTGATTGAATGTTTGGAATATTACATAAAATTTTTGTTTGGCATTATTGAAAAGAAATTTTCAGATTGGTTGTTAACAATCATCATTAAAACCTGAAAGTTGAATAAAGGAGAAGAGAAGGATATCTCTATTTAGGAAAAATAAATTGATTTTGTTCTATCCTTCAACTTGCCTAAATTTGGTATATAATGTTCAAATTCGTACCAAAACTCAACATTTAATACAAAGATTCTGAATATGCTCTTATATGTTTGAAATATGTATTTTCAATCGTAATGATTTAAGATGAGCTATAATGTGGAAGATACATATCTCAAATTATGATTTTGAAAGCCTCAATTGAAAATCCTATGTAATTCAGAATCTGATTTTGTATACAAGCTTAAACTCAATATGATTTCTAAATAAAATCTTAATGTAAGAAAAACAGAATTAATTCTGATGCCTTTGGTTGATTGCTCCGATACGCATCCGAAACATATCATTTCTTATCTTCAAAGTGTACTAATATTGGTCCAAATGATGTGTCTTTCGATGATCTTGATTGCAAACAAAAATTTCTAAATATATGATTTTATTTTGATATTAAAAAGATTTATTGTGTTTCATGAATACATTGGTGAAAAACTATGATTAAGAAATTGAGTTCTATAAATATATATACCTCAATGATCATCTATATGTTTTTCTCTCCTACATTCTTAAAGATTTCCATCAGAATATCAATAGAGTGAATGATCTTAAAACTAGAAATATTTCAGTTCACTCAAATGACTCTAAAAGAAAGAAAATGTAAATGCTTTTGAAAGAAATTGAGCTTCAATTGAACCATTTTCTGATTAATACTTTTATACATTTTCTCTAAGATTAGGAGAAAGCATAACTTGTTCTTAAAGGATTAGAAAGAGTGATTACTATAAATTCTGAATAATTCTAGATCACTCTACATTCTTGATATTACAGAATTTCAGTGTTATTCATGTTTATCACTAAAATCTGAAATTCAACAATTTAAAATGATTAAAGAAGAATGCATCTTTTGAGGGGGAGCTTTAGATATTCAGTATCCTATCCCAAAGACACTTTATTTTGATGCATGCTTTGAATTTTATGGATTGATTTTGATGAACCTCCTTATATTGCAAGACATGCTTTAATTATCTTGAGATGAGTTCTATAAAGGTTGTCTTATCTCAAACCTTGAGTCTTATGAAAATAAGCTGAAACTTATAGAAAATATATTTTTGAGATTGACAATTTTGTTGAACATTATCTTAGGATTCTAAACTCTTAAATGGAATGATCAATTGAAGGGGAGAAAGAAAATTTCAGAAGGAGAGGTCTTATTGGACTTAATTGCATAAATCTATAGCTAAAGGAGAGAGAAAGAATACTAAATGAAAAGTAATCCTAATACTCTCCAATATGTATCATCTGAAACTTAAATTTGAAAATTTTTATGATACACCTTGAGGCGTGTTATTTGGTTAGTATATCTTATGCATCACTCATGAACCAAATTACAAATCTTGAGAGCCTCTAATTTAATGAAACAGGGGGAGAACAATGTATTAAATTTTCTTGAGTATCTCTTAGAAAATCTATTTTGAACCTCACTAATGAGTCCTAATTGGCTTGCTCTTTGGAACTTCAATTTTGTGCAAATTCATTATTTTATGTATCAAATTATGCTTATTTTCTAAAGGAATAAAAGAAAGTCTTTAAAAGAGCTCAAAGATGTATCAAAAATTGCATAAACTCATATTTTGGTATTTGTGCCCCAATGCTCTTATTATCATATAAGAACTTTGAAGTCATTAAGAATTAATGATCCAACATGATGATATGTTTTTCCAAATATATAAGTTTTGATCTTTTACTCTGAAAATTAATTAAATTGCTCTCATGTTGATAAAATACTTAATAGATTGGGCAAAAGGTCTTAAATGAACAAGCTTTCATACTTAGTGAAGAGAGGTTAGATTTCCACTCATATTTTTCCTTGAATATCATTTGTGGTACTTCTTGAATTAACCTAAGGAAGATTCCACCTACACTTGATTAGAAAACTATCTGTGGTATCAAATTAAAAAAAAACCTCTTGAATTCACACTCGATGTGTTCTGCTCTGATCTTTGTACTTAATGTTTCACTATCTTTTTGATGTTGTCAAAAAGGGGGAGAAATATCTAAGTATATGCTATATACTCAGAATGCTTTATTACTTTGAATTGAATACAAATCAGCTTAAAATTTAAATATGTTGATTGTGTTAAGCTGATTAAATCTAAAGCATTATCATGAAGTATGTTTTTAAATATATATGTTTTCCACTTCATGCAACTTAGCTATGTAATACTTCTAGAAATCAATATCTTTTATATTGCATATACTCCAAGTTTTGTCATCATCAAAAAGGGGGAGATTGATGACCCAAAGATTGATTCATAGATTGATTTTGATGATCACAAAACCTTGAAGTATAAATACTAATGTTTATGTTGCAGGAGAAAGATATTTATTTTGCAAGGAACATAGCAAGTTGGAAGAACAGAAGAAGGCCTCCAAAGCTCTCAAGTTGGAAGAAAGCTACAATTTATTGGCCCAAGCTTAAAGTTCAAAGGATTCAATTTGGAAGAGTAAAATCAAAGAAAAAATTCAAAAGAATAGTCTTCGAGTCGACTCCTGAGGATTTCGAGTCGACTCCAATGTTTACCGAGTCGACTCCGGAGAAGTTTGAGTCGACTCCTAGGAGTCACAGGCAGAAAAGTCAGAGAGCAGTTTTCGGGTCTGAGATTCGAGTCGACTCCAGTGGAACGCGAGTCGACTCCGATGGTTGGTAGGTCGACTCCAAAGAAAGCAAGAGTCGACTCTCAGCGGAACACAAGAAAAAAGTCAGAGAGCATTTTTGGGACTCTGAGATTCGAGTCGACTCCCGCATTGCACGAGTCGACTCCGAGACTCCGCGACCATCAACAGACAGAAAACCAAGTTACTGCCTCTGAGATTCGAGTCGACTCCAAGACAGCTTCACATCAAAAAGGCAGAAGACCAAGTTTCGCAAACTGAGAGCCGAGTCGACTCCAAGGAAGTTCGAGTCGACTCCAAGACTGGACGAGCCAAAAGACAGAGGATCGGGAGTTCGGGCTCTGAGATTCGAGTCGACTCCCAGGACAGTCGAGTCGACTTGAGAGGACAAAATTCAAAATTGGATCCACGGACTTCAGTGGATGAGCCGACTCCGAAATTGCCAAGTCAGCTCCAGAAGTTGGCGAGTCGACTCCGGGTTAAGACGAGTCGACTCCCAGTCGAGGATGCACCATAATTCAAATTTGGAACAGTGGCCGAGTCGTCTCCAATAAAGCACGAGTCGACTCCTGCAACAGGCGAGTCGACTCCTGATCGCGCGAGTCGACTCCGATCCCAACGGTAATATTGTCAGGAAGTGCAGACTGTGTCCAACGGCTCTATTTTTGTCTCTAACGGCTAGATTCTTATTTCCACGCCATCAAAAGCTATAAAAACAAGAGGAGAGCTAGGGGAGAAGGTATGGAAGTGGGAAAGAACATTTAGAGAAGAGATCTCAAAGAGATTACAAGAGAAATCTCCCATAAGCACAAAAGGGCCATTCAAAGTAAAATAGAGAGAAGAAGAGCATCCAAGTGAATCCCAAAGCTTCCTCTCCATCCGTGTGCTGCCTCGGTGATCCTCTACTTCGTGCCAAATCAGAAGAGGATCAAGTAAAGAAGAAGCCGAGCTCCTTCATCTTCAAAACTCGTTTAAGGGCTTCTCTTTACTCTATTTGTTTATATTGTCATATTTGCTTGTTTAAGAAGCTTTGTTTTGTTTTATACTTTGTTTTAATATCTTGTAACTTGATTCAATCAAGGGATTGAATCAAGGGGTTAAGGTTTGTTGGTGAGCCAAAGGGAAAACCAACTGTGTAAGGTTTGTTGGTGAGCCAAAGGAAAAACCAACTGTGTAAGGTTTGTTGGTGAGCCAAAGGAAAAACCAACTGTGTTAGGTTTGTTGGTGAGCCGAGGGTAAAACCAACGAGTAGGGTTCGATTGTGATCCCGGAAAAACAATCGGAGTGGTTCTAGTCGGTGAGCCTGGGAAAACCGACCGAGTTCGTTGTGCGCTCGTAAAACAACAAGTTGGGTTGTGAGCTTGTAAAACAACCGGCTGTAATCGGTAGGATTATAGTGAAATTCCCAAGAGGTCTTGGGGAGTGGATGTAGGTGCTGGGGTGCACCGAACCACTATATGTCCTTTGTGTTTGTAATGCCTCTCGTTATTGTCTAACTAACACACTTACTTACTTAGATAAATTGCTTGCTTAATTCTTATCCGCACATCCTTTAGTTGCAAGCATATTTAATCAAGTCGAAGTCTATACATCAAATCCTTGCTAAGTTTAACTTTCACTGTGCATCTATACAACTTAGCATAGTTAATCAAAAAGTTTTAGAAGTAGCATAAAAGTTTTGAAAGACCCAATTCACCCCCCCTCTTGGGTTGTATCTACTGGGCAACACTCTGTCCTCCGACAAAAGCACCTTGCTCTGGACTATTCAGACTAGGTACAATCAACTTAAATATATTGACCAAAATTTTTGTGGTAATCTTATAAAGGATGGTGCATCGATAGATAGGTCTAAATTGACTAGGTTCAAAGGCATCCTGCATTTTGGGAATCAATGTTATGAAGGTCTCTTTCCACATCTCGGGCATATTCGCTAAGTCAAAAAATTGTCTAATCGCCGCTACCACTTTTTGATGAATGATTGTCCAATATCTTCTGAAAAATAGTGGGAGGAAACCATCCGGACATGGGCCTTATCCTCAACCATGGACTTAATAGCCTCCTCTATCTCCTTTTCACTAACATATCTAATTAAATGTTGATTCTCAGCCTCGAAACTCAACTGTCAGGTGGGGGGAAGGAAAAGGGTGAATCAATATTAGTATCCACTGCCCATCTGTACTTGAGAATGGAAAATATCTCCTATCTAATAGTATTCACATCATCTGTCAAATCGCCATGGCTATCCTTTAGAAGCCGAATGCTGTTTCTTTGCCTCCTAATAATGGTAGTTTGGTGGAAAACCTCATATTTCTATCACCTTCTCTAACTTGCATCAACCTGTATTTTTGCCTCCAAAATACCTTCTGTTGATGTAATAAAAAGTTTTTAAAAGCTAACTTCTTCCATAGAATAGATGAGTCATCTAGAGACAACCCGCCCTTCTAATCCTCCTAAATCTATGTTTCTTCTATAGACTTGTCAAGTTCCTCCAGCTGCGCAAAAATATTGCCCACATATTCTTGGTTCCATCTTCTTCACCTTTTGCGAGTGATTTCCAATCTGCGAGTGACATGGTACATCATCACATTACCTCTTATTAGTACCCTCCATTCATTTTTCACTATTTCCTAGGACTAGGGATAGGCTGTCCAAATTTTCTCATATCGAAAGGGTGGATGGAAGGGGATATCTAGGTAGGTTGTACCTAATAAAGGTCCGTGGTTTGAAGCAATGCAAGGAAGGTGGCACACCTGATAATTGGAAAACTATGGAATCCAATTGGTAATAGCATACGCTTTGTCAATTTGTTCCCAAACTCTAGCTTGTCCAGATCTATTGCTGCACCATGCATATTTGGGCCCGATGAAGCCAAGGTCGAGAATATTGTTTGTGTTGATGAACTTGCAAAAGTCCTTGGACTCTACCTTATCAAAATAGGTTCTGCCACCTCTCTTATCTCTCGGCCTTCCAATAAAGTTAAAAACTTTCCTAAGATTAGAGATAAATTATATTTATATTCAATAGTACGAAAAAACTATACTTACCCCTCTGAGATTTATTTTTATCCAATACTTTATCCAAATGCTACGTCAGATTTTTTTTTTTTTAATGACCAAAATAATTTTATAAAAGTCCTCCTAAGGTTTATGTTTATGAAACTTACATCCAATATTTTGTAAAACCTACAGTTACACCCAATTAAATTGATAGAGTTAGTGAAATCATATATCTATTATAAAAAGTCAAAATTAACCCTATAAGAAAAAATAAGGCTCCTCTTTCATTTTTTCGACTCTTCGTTTGCTTCGAAGTCTTCCGTTTTTAAGAGTCTTTTTTTTAGAATTGGTGGCTAGGGTTTCTTTCTTGCTTCACCACCCTACCATGAGTATCCCTTCCCAATGAGTGACTGATGATAAGCTTTCTTTCCAACTGGCATTTAGGACGAGCATTCTTAATTTCCGATTAGCATTCGGCAATATGCATCCTTCCTGATTAGATTTTATTTTTGCTTTTCCACCCAACCACATCACAATGCTCGGAGATGCCAGTGTATCATTTGCTGATTCTGTGTTCTACTTATTCAATACTATTGACATGATTTCTTAACATTATCATTGTGGATGAGAATCCCTGTGCTACATATAGAATTATGATAGCTCTGGCAACCTGTCATCAAAAGGATCCAAATCAATACGTACATGAGAACTCTTCTTTTTGGAGGGTGCATCAGTTACAGTTCTATGGTCTGGCTTGGTCATGAATAGGATGGCTTAAGCGACAAAACTCTTGATGTTAATTTTTTACAGTAGAAAAGTTTATAGGTATTCACTTGCCTGAGAGATCTAGATTGGTTTTTTTTTAGCACGTAGCTTTTTTTTGATGATTCATCAAGATCAAATTTCTGACCTATAGTGCCTCATGGCTTTTCTTCTTCTTGCATGAATGTTATATCGCTTAAGGCTAGTTTGGTAATTTTAAAAATTTTCCTGATATGACATTTAAATCCTATTTAAGTTAACGATTTGAATAAAAATAAACCTAAGAGGAATAAGCATAAACATAAACCTCAAGGGGGGTTTTGTAATTTACTTAAGTTAAAATCACCCACCACCATTAAGGAAAAACCTTGCTGTATCACACTGGTAATCTCATTCCACAAAATTCTCCAATGTTTGTAATTTGTATTTGTTTACGTAGCAACCAAAATCCGGTTCAGTACCATTTTTAGATATAACCAAAATAGCTTGTTGATTACATTTATTGAAAACATCAATAATAATAGCATTCTTAACCCTCCAAATAACAATTCCTCCTGATAAATCTTGAGATTCAATAGCATAGAAACTCCAATTGTTGGGAGGCCGATGCCATACTTTGAGAAGGATTCATCCCGAAAGATGAGTTTCAAACAATATACAAATTTCCGGATTGTGCCATTTTCCAAAGGAGTTATTGAAGGAGGGCTTTTCCGCCCCGCAATTCCACAATAATAGCTTCATTGTAATGCTGAATCAATAGAAACCTTCTGCTTTCCCAATCCTACATCAGGTCTTCCCTGTTCTGATTGATCTGCCAAGCACTCGATCGCCTGTTTGATCAGCTTCGCCACTTCCCCATGAGATTGATGATAAGTTTGAAAGTTTTCACTCTCTGACACCTCCTTGTGCCCCTTACTTGATGATCGATGGTATGTCCCCCACTTAGTTCATGGAAACTTGCTGCAAGTTCCATTGCCCAAAGCTTTCTTTTTGCCTCACTCACCCCCTAATTAGATAGTGTAAGTGCTTTAGATCCCCTTCCAAGGGAGCCACATCATCACGCCTCTTCCCATCTTTTGCATAAAGGGATGACTTTGGACTGATCCCGAAAAAAAAATTCTCTTACAAGATTATTTTTCCTTAAAAAACTGATTTCTGAAGATATAATATCTAAAAAAAATAATTTTGAAATGTTTAGTTAACCATAAAAAAAAGATACATTCTAAAATGACTTATTTTTGGTTGAGCATCTACTTTTTTTAAAAAAAATTGTATGAAATAACTATTATACCTTTAATAAATAAAAAAATTTATTTATCAATTTTGATTGCTTAAGAGTAGTTTTGGGAAAAAAAAGATTCCAATTTCCAACCAGGATAGCTTTTTCATGTCTCTTGTGAATTTTTCTTTTTTTATGAAAATGCTAAGTTTCTATCTCTCTTCTTTAAAAATTTTAACAAAAAAAAGTTCTTTTTTCATTTTTTTTATTGACCACTTTTTTTTTTCTTCTTTTTCTGCGAACCAAACAGAGTCATAAAAGACTCTGCACTCTGTTCATAATATGGACCATCTCGACGAAAAGTATGTTCATCTATTATTTGATTTATGGGCTCCCTAATCATCGGGCCATTAAATTTCTACGGCTCTGGTCCACATATCAAGCCCACACTAGTTTTTTGAATTTTGGAGTGACAAACATAAGTAGGCTTGAAATAAGCTTGCATGGGCTTGCACGATTTGACTCTATCACTTCAGAGTTGTGGCAAGTTAGGCTAGAGGCCCGTAGTCAGCCCTAATAGATCCGTACTGCGGTGTTTCTTAGTCCACATAGGTTATGGTCCACGTTCGCTCAAATACCATTTATCACAACTCAAGACCTCACTCAAAAAGATTAGTTGGAACGTATTATTTGGGTTCCTTGATCCTGTATAAGTATCCAAGATCTATCCAACTAGAAAGGAATGCAACTACCAAAATAGTATAGGTAGTGAATCTTAGTGCATGGGTAGGTTTGATTTCATCTAGCTTTTAAGCTCAAACATCTGCATTCCCTTATGACCCATGAAGGTTTAAATGAGAAATTCGGTATGGTTCGCTCTGGCTAACAAGTTGGGCTAGGGGTGGCAATCGGGTCATATCAGATACGAGTCGGGTTGGATGCAGGTTGGGTCAGAAAATCATCCATCCAAATCCGACGTATTTATTAAATTTGCCAAAATTTCAAATCTGAATTAGAGCTGTTTATTAAATAATTAACCTGACCCGATACATATAATCCGTTTATTAAATAAGTTAAACAGGTTAGACAGGTTAAACATGTTAGACAGGTTAAACATGTTAGACAGGTTTTAAATAGGTTAAATTGATTTAAACAGGTTAAACAGGTTAAGCAAGTTGGGGTAAATATGTTAGAAATAGGTTAAGTAGGTTTCAAATAGGTTAAAATAGCTTTTAAACAAGTTAAACAAGTCGGGTTATAACCAGACCCAATTATTAAATGAGTCAAAATGGGCTAAACGGATCAAAAAATTAAATCTGAACCTAACCCGTTTAATAAATAGGTTTAGACGGGTTGACTTATTTACGACCTAGATCCCTTTATGTGAAACCCAAATTTGCTTAAAATGGGTCGTTCGCGGGTCGGGTTGACAAGTCGGGTCATAAAATGCCACCCCTAAGCTGGGCCCCAATTTGTCTCAATAAAGCTCATAGGCCACATCCAAACTAAAGAATCAAACGTCACATTTGTTTTTGACCCAATTGCAAGTCCTACATATATGACTAGTAGGGGAGGCCATCAGGACAACAAATAAAATTTTGGAAAGTTTTGGTTGCGGTGCTTTGTTGATTGTAATTTGCCATGTTGTCTCGGAATTAAACAATGATAACTTTATTCATCTAAGTATTGCGAAAGTTTTGAATTATTTTTGGTTTCCTTTTTCACATCAAAAAAATTAAATATGGCTTTAATAAATTCATATATTTATATTTTAAAGAGCCATTCGAGCAATGATAAAGCCATGTTCGTTGTTTCTGATTTTTAAAAGCGAATCTCAAAAATAAATCCATATGAGTTATCAGATAAAAACATATTACACAATCATTTTCAGGCCAAGCCGGGCTATGCCCCAACTTGAATCCAATTTGAATTTTTTTTTTTTTGGGTTTTGGGCAGAGGTTAGGCTCCAATTTTTTTGGATAATCTAGGCCTGAGTTCAGGCCCCAGACCAATT